>NW_026575125.1:20000-32500 GCF_905146905.1 Nyctereutes procyonoides | reverse complement strand
CTTTAATTTTACGGTTTGTGTTTTATTTGTTTTTGTTCTTTAGTTTTTGTATTATCTTTAATTTTCGTGAACTTTTATGTTTCTTTATATTTTTATTTTTTTGATATGTATTTATTAATTTTTAGTTTTCGTGTTATTGTTTGTTTTATTAATGTTTTTGATTTAAGTTATCTTTATCTTTTCGGGTAGAAGGTATCTGTATAGGTTTATTTTTCTTTTTCTTTATAATTTTAGTTTTTTTACGATGTGGTTAGTGTTTCTGGTTATTGTATATGTTTATGTTTTTGTTAATGTTATTGGTAACTTTTATTCGGGTAATTTTATTGGTTCGTTTTATTTTATTTTTTATACTTATATTTTATTTAACTTTTATTTATCTTTATTTTTAATTTTTTATTTTTATTTTTATTTTTATGTTTCTTTAATTTATATTTTTTTTATTTTATTTTTTTTTGTTTATTTTTATTTTTTTTTTATTATGTATTTTTATCTTTTATTTTTTTACGTTATATTTTCTTTATATCTTGAACTTTTTATGTTTATTGTATAGTTCTATGGTTCTTTAATACTTTATATTTTATTTAAGTGAACTTTTTATGTTAATGTTTAAGTTATAGTCTTCGTCTATTGTTCGGGATATCTTGCTTTTTAGTTTAGGTTTATTTATCTGTTACTGTTTCTTTTAGTGTACTTTAGTGGTTATTTATTAGTGATATGGTTCTTTGTAGGGTTTCATCTGTGTATTGTTATTGTTAGGTATTCTTTATTAGTTTTCTTGTTAGTGGTTTCGGGTTCTGTTAATGGTTTAGGTGTTATGGTTATGTGTTAGGTTTAGGGTTATCGTTTCTATGGTAAATTGATATTTTCGATTTAAATGTATGTGTTATCGTTTTAGGGTTAGGTTTAGTGTTAGTTTTATCTTATTTAGTTTATTTCGTGGATATTGTTCGTGTTATGTTTGTGAATTTAAATTGATATGGTTATGGAACTTATCTTTATGTATCTTGTTATTTAACGTGTAATGTTTCTTTACTTTATACTTTAACTGTTTAATTTATCTTGTTTAGTTTTAGTGTTATGGTTAGGTTTAGGGTTAGGTTTCTGTTTATGTATTAGTGTTAGGTTTACGTGTTTGTTTAGGTGTTCGGGTTGGTTTAGGTTTCGTGTTATTTAAGGTATATGGTTATTATGTTAATGTTATAGTTTTTTGGTAAGGTAAGTGTTCTTTTATATGGATCGGGTTAGTTGTTATTATTAGTTTTTATGTTTCTGGGATATGTTTATAGGGATATTGTTATTTTATAGGGTTATTTTTAGGGTTATGGTTCTGTTTAGGGTTAGTTTAGTTTTATTTTTAGTTTTATGGTTAGGGTTATGTATCGTGTTATTTTGTTTGTAAGTTTTATGGATTGTTTATTATTAAGTTTTAAGTTTTATGTATATGGTATATGTTTATGTTTAGGGTTAGGTTTCTGGTTCGTTAGGGAAATGGTTTATTGATATGGTTAGGGTTAGTTCTAGGGTAAGTGGTTATTGTTAGTTTTTATGTTTAGTGGTTAGGTTATTTATATGGATCGTTTTCTTGTTTCTTGTTCTTGTTATTGTATATGTAAATTATATGTTTAGTTAACGTTTAAATTGTTAGTTTTATGTTATGGTAATGTAACTGTGTAATTTTTAGTTATATTTATATTTATCTGTAATGGTTAATTTTTATTTAACTTGTTAGGGTTCTGGAGTAGGGATATTTATTGTGTTAGTTTTATGGTTAGGGTTAGTGTTAGGGTTAATGGTTTAGGGTTAGGTTAGGGTTAGTTTATGGTTATGGTTAGTTTTCGGGTTCGTGTTCGTGTTAGGGAAGTGTTATGTTTAGTTATAGTTTTTATGGTTTAGGGTTATTTTTATTGTTATGTATAGGGTTCTTGTGTATTTTTAGTTATATTTTTCTTGTTATTTATGTTAATGTATATTTTTATTTTTAGGTTTAGTTTATAGTTTTTTATGTATATTTATATGTTAATGTTTAGGTTTATTTTAGGTATATTTTCTGGTTATTGTTAGGTTTAGTTAATAGTGTTATTTTAGGTTTAGTGTATAGTTTTATGTTAGGGTTGTGATTCTGGGTTAGGTTAATGTGGTTTAGTGTTCTTTTTAGTGTATTTTATCGGTATAGTGTATAATTTTTCGGTTTAAGGTTTAGGGATATGGTAGTTTTCTCTTTTATTTTTAGTGATAGTGTATAGGTTTCTTTTTCGTTTTATGGGTTCGTTTCGTTTTATTTTTATCGTTTTAGTGTTAGGGATATGTTTAGTGTATATTGTTTCGTTATTATGTTTATTGTTTTTATATTGTTATTGTTATGTATTATGGTTCGTTTCTTAATTGTTGTGTAATTTAAATTTATACTTTTTGTTTTTCTTTTACGGGGTAGGTTTTAATTTATATTTTAGTGTTATTTTTCGGGTTATGGTAAGGGTTATGGTTAGGGTTATTTTTCTGTTTAGGGTTATTGTAATTGTTAGTTTTTAGTTTAAGGTTTCGGGATTAGGTTTATTGGTTATGTTATAGTGGATAGATGTTATGGATAGGTTTAAGTTTATTGATAGTGATAAGTTTTATTTTATTTTTATTTATATTATTCGTGTTATATTATATTGTTAGTGTTATTTTAGTTTTACATGGTTATGTTATATTGTACTTTATATGGAAATTTTTATTTTAATTTTTGTGTTATTTTACTTTTTACTGTATAGTTATATTGTTATTGTTAGTTTTAGTTTATTATCGTGTTATTTTTCGATTTTGTATATTTTTCGTTAATCGTTTAGTTGTTAGTTGTTTATTGTAAGTGTTAGTTTTACGTTGGTTATTGGATATTTTTAGGGTTTGAATGTTTATTTTTATTTATGTTGTTTAGTGTAATGTTTCGTTTTATGTTTTAGGTATATTGATTAGGGATATTGTATGTGTTATGTTTATGTTTAGTTTAGGGTATAGGTTTATTTTTAGGTAAATTTAATATTTTATTTTACTGTGATACTTTTACTGTATCTTTATCAGGGTTCGCTGTCATATTCTGAGTGCTTATGTATATTGTTCTGTTACTTGTATATGTAACCTTTTTATCTTTCTGTTTATATGTATCGGGTTCTTTATTATTGAAGGTGTATTATCGTAATTATTCTTTTATGGTTTCTATTGACCTTTTAAGTATATTAGGAGTATTTTATCTTGTCTTTACTTGTATAGGTTTATTAATGGTAACTGTTTTGGTATTGTAACTTTATCATTGGAAATGTAAATTAAGTTTTTGGTTATCTGTATCGTTATACTGTTAATTGTATCTTAAATAGTTCCTTGATATTGTATACGTTACTTTTCCTTTACATTTTAACTTTTACTTTCCCTTATTTTAATGATATACTGTAACTTGACTTAATGCTTTAATTGTTCTTTTTATTGTAACTTTATGGTCAACTGGTTAGTTTACTAGTCTAAGTCTTAGTACATATGGACTTATAGTTCAATGAATACTTTATCGTTAGTGTTACCTGTAACTATTGCTCGTATCTTACCTGAACTTTAAATGAATCGTTAATGTATGAGTGTAATTGTTAACTTTTAGGGTAATTATATTACATTTTTCTCTTTCTGTAAATATAACTTGATACTTTAACTATTGCTTTAACGTTAAATTAACTTTACACTATTATCAACCTTAGGCTTTAACTGTGGTACCTTGTTAGGGTTCTGGTTTAACTTTATCTTTAACTTTAAATTTTAACTTTTAATTTTAACTTTTATTTAACTTTAACTTTCATTTACCTTAACTTTAACTTTAACTTTAACTTTAACTCTAACTTTTACCTTTATCGTTTATCTTTAATTTAACTTTAACTTTATACTTTAACTACTTTACTTTCACTTTATACTTTATCTTTTTACTTTAACTCTATATACATTTAACTTTAACTTTAAATTTAACTCTTCACTTTAATTTAAAACTTAACTTGTACCCTTTACACCTTTAATCATCTACACTTTTCCTCTATACTACTTTACTCCTTACACTTTAACTTTAACTTTTCCTTTTACTTTTAAATTTCCTAAAACTTTACCTTTAAATAACTTTACACTTTAATTTTTACTCTAAACATTAACTTTACACTATTCATAAACTTTAAACTTCATCTTTAACTTATAATTTTTCTTAACTTTAACTTTAAATTTTATCTTTAATTTAAATTTTAACTTTACCTAATTATTCTTTCTTTAAATTTAATTTTACTTTATACTTTAAACTTTAACTTTAACTTTAACTTTAACTTTAACTTTAACTTTAACTTTAACTTTAACTTTAACTTTAACTTTAACTTTAACTTTAACTTTAACTTTAACTTTAACTTTAACTTTAACTTTAACTTTAACTTTAACTTTAACTTTAACTTTAACTTTAACTTTAACTTTAACTTTAACTTTAACTTTAACTTTAAATTTAACTTTAACTTTAACTTTAACTTTAACTTTAACTTTAACTTTAACTTTAACTTTAACTTTAAATTTAACTTTAACTTTAACTTTAACTTTAACTTTAACTTTAACTTTAACTTTAACTTTAACTTTAACTTTAACTTTAACTTTAACTTTAACTTTAACTTTAACTTTAACTTTAACTTTAACTTTAACTTTAACTTTAACTTTAACTTTAACTTTAACTTTAACTTTAACTTTAACTTTAACTTTAACTTTAACTTTAACTTTAACTTTAACTTTAACTTTAACTTTAACTTTAACTTTAACTTTAACTTTAACTTTAACTTTAACTTTAACTTTAACTTTAACTTTAACTTTAACTTTAACTTTAACTTTAACTTTAACTTTAACTTTAACTTTAACTTTAACTTTAACTTTAACTTTAACTTTAACTTTAACTTTAACTTTAACTTTAACTTTAACTTTAACTTTAACTTTAACTTTAACTTTAACTTTAACTTTAACTTTAACTTTAACTTTAACTTTAACTTTAACTTTAACTTTAACTTTAACTTTAACTTTAACTTTAACTTTAACTTTAACTTTAACTTTAACTTTAACTTTAACTTTAACTTTAACTTTAACTTTAACTTTAACTTTAACTTTAACTTTAACTTTAACTTTAACTTTAACTTTAACTTTAACTTTAACTTTAACTTTAACTTTAACTTTAACTTTAACTTTAACTTTAACTTTAACTTTAACTTTAACTTTAACTTTAACTTTAACTTTAACTTTAACTTTAACTTTAACTTTAACTTTAACTTTAACTTTAACTTTAACTTTAACTTTAACTTTAACTTTAACTTTAAATTTAACTTTAACTTTAACTTTAACTTTAACTTTAACTTTAACTTTAACTTTAACTTTAACTTTAACTTTAACTTTAACTTTAACTTTAACTTTAACTTTAACTTTAACTTTAACTTTAACTTTAACTTTAACTTTAACTTTAACTTTAACTTTAACTTTAACTTTAACTTTAACTTTAACTTTAACTTTAACTTTAACTTTAACTTTAACTTTAACTTTAACTTTAACTTTAACTTTAACTTTAACTTTAACTTTAACTTTAACTTTAACTTTAACTTTAACTTTAACTTTAACTTTAACTTTAACTTTAACTTTAACTTTAACTTTAACTTTAACTTTAACTTTAACTTTAACTTTAACTTTAACTTTAACTTTAACTTTAACTTTAACTTTAACTTTAACTTTAACTTTAACTTTAACTTTAACTTTAACTTTAACTTTAACTTTAACTTTAACTTTAACTTTAACTTTAACTTTAACTTTAACTTTAACTTTAACTTTAACTTTAACTTTAACTTTAACTTTAACTTTAACTTTAACTTTAACTTTAACTTTAACTTTAACTTTAACTTTAACTTTAACTTTAACTTTAACTTTAACTTTAACTTTAACTTTAACTTTAAATTTAACTTTAACTTTAACTTTAACTTTAACTTTAACTTTAACTTTAACTTTAACTTTAACTTTAACTTTAACTTTAACTTTAACTTTAACTTTAACTTTAACTTTAACTTTAACTTTAACTTTAACTTTAACTTTAACTTTAACTTTAACTTTAACTTTAACTTTAACTTTAACTTTAACTTTAACTTTAACTTTAACTTTAACTTTAACTTTAACTTTAACTTTAACTTTAACTTTAACTTTAACTTTAACTTTAACTTTAACTTTAACTTTAACTTTAACTTTAACTTTAACTTTAACTTTAACTTTAACTTTAACTTTAACTTTAACTTTAACTTTAACTTTAACTTTAACTTTAACTTTAACTTTAACTTTAACTTTAACTTTAACTTTAACTTTAACTTTAACTTTAACTTTAACTTTAACTTTAACTTTAACTTTAACTTTAACTTTAACTTTAACTTTAACTTTAACTTTAACTTTAACTTTAACTTTAACTTTAACTTTAACTTTAACTTTAACTTTAACTTTAACTTTAACTTTAACTTTAACTTTAACTTTAACTTTAACTTTAACTTTAACTTTAACTTTAACTTTAACTTTAACTTTAACTTTAACTTTAACTTTAACTTTAACTTTAACTTTAACTTTAACTTTAACTTTAACTTTAACTTTAACTTTAACTTTAACTTTAACTTTAACTTTAACTTTAACTTTAACTTTAACTTTAACTTTAACTTTAACTTTAACTTTAACTTTAACTTTAACTTTAACTTTAACTTTAACTTTAACTTTAACTTTAACTTTAACTTTAACTTTAACTTTAACTTTAACTTTAACTTTAACTTTAACTTTAACTTTAACTTTAACTTTAACTTTAACTTTAACTTTAACTTTAACTTTAACTTTAACTTTAACTTTAACTTTAACTTTAACTTTAACTTTAACTTTAACTTTAACTTTAACTTTAACTTTAACTTTAACTTTAACTTTAACTTTAACTTTAACTTTAACTTTAACTTTAACTTTAACTTTAACTTTAACTTTAACTTTAACTTTAACTTTAACTTTAACTTTAACTTTAACTTTAACTTTAACTTTAACTTTAACTTTAACTTTAACTTTAACTTTAACTTTAACTTTAACTTTAACTTTAACTTTAACTTTAACTTTAACTTTAACTTTAACTTTAACTTTAACTTTAACTTTAACTTTAACTTTAACTTTAACTTTAACTTTAACTTTAACTTTAACTTTAACTTTAACTTTAACTTTAACTTTAACTTTAACTTTAACTTTAACTTTAACTTTAACTTTAACTTTAACTTTAACTTTAACTTTAACTTTAACTTTAACTTTAACTTTAACTTTAACTTTAACTTTAACTTTAACTTTAACTTTAACTTTAACTTTAACTTTAACTTTAACTTTAACTTTAACTTTAACTTTAACTTTAACTTTAACTTTAACTTTAACTTTAACTTTAACTTTAACTTTAACTTTAACTTTAACTTTAACTTTAACTTTAACTTTAACTTTAACTTTAACTTTAACTTTAACTTTAACTTTAACTTTAACTTTAACTTTAACTTTAACTTTAACTTTAACTTTAACTTTAACTTTAACTTTAACTTTAACTTTAACTTTAACTTTAACTTTAACTTTAACTTTAACTTTAACTTTAACTTTAACTTTAACTTTAACTTTAACTTTAACTTTAACTTTAACTTTAACTTTAACTTTAACTTTAACTTTAACTTTAACTTTAACTTTAACTTTAACTTTAACTTTAACTTTAACTTTAACTTTAACTTTAACTTTAACTTTAACTTTAACTTTAACTTTAACTTTAACTTTAACTTTAACTTTAACTTTAACTTTAACTTTAACTTTAACTTTAACTTTAACTTTAACTTTAACTTTAACTTTAACTTTAACTTTAACTTTAACTTTAACTTTAACTTTAACTTTAACTTTAACTTTAACTTTAACTTTAACTTTAACTTTAACTTTAACTTTAACTTTAACTTTAACTTTAACTTTAACTTTAACTTTAACTTTAACTTTAACTTTAACTTTAACTTTAACTTTAACTTTAATTTAACTTTAACTTTAACTTTAACTTTAACTTTAACTTTAACTTTAACTTTAACTTTAACTTTAACTTTAACTTTAACTTTAACTTTAACTTTAACTTTAACTTTAACTTTAACTTTAACTTTAACTTTAACTTTAACTTTAACTTTAACTTTAACTTTAACTTTAACTTTAACTTTAACTTTAACTTTAACTTTAACTTTAACTTTAACTTTAACTTTAACTTTAACTTTAACTTTAACTTTAACTTTAACTTTAACTTTAACTTTAACTTTAACTTTAACTTTAACTTTAACTTTAACTTTAACTTTAACTTTAACTTTAACTTTAACTTTAACTTTAACTTTAACTTTAACTTTAACTTTAACTTTAACTTTAACTTTAACTTTAACTTTAACTTTAACTTTAACTTTAACTTTAACTTTAACTTTAACTTTAACTTTAACTTTAACTTTAACTTTAACTTTAACTTTAACTTTAACTTTAACTTTAACTTTAACTTTAACTTTAACTTTAACTTTAACTTTAACTTTAACTTTAACTTTAACTTTAACTTTAACTTTAACTTTAACTTTAACTTTAACTTTAACTTTAACTTTAACTTTAACTTTAACTTTAACTTTAACTTTAACTTTAACTTTAACTTTAACTTTAACTTTAACTTTAACTTTAACTTTAACTTTAACTTTAACTTTAACTTTAACTTTAACTTTAACTTTAACTTTAACTTTAACTTTAACTTTAACTTTAACTTTAACTTTAACTTTAACTTTAACTTTAACTTTAACTTTAACTTTAACTTTAACTTTAACTTTAACTTTAACTTTAACTTTAACTTTAACTTTAACTTTAACTTTAACTTTAACTTTAACTTTAACTTTAACTTTAACTTTAATTTAACTTTAACTTTAACTTTAACTTTAACTTTAACTTTAACTTTAACTTTAACTTTAACTTTAACTTTAACTTTAACTTTAACTTTAACTTTAACTTTAACTTTAACTTTAACTTTAACTTTAACTTTAACTTTAACTTTAACTTTAACTTTAACTTTAACTTTAACTTTAACTTTAACTTTAACTTTAACTTTAACTTTAACTTTAACTTTAACTTTAACTTTAACTTTAACTTTAACTTTAACTTTAACTTTAACTTTAACTTTAACTTTAACTTTAACTTTAACTTTAACTTTAACTTTAACTTTAACTTTAACTTTAACTTTAACTTTAACTTTAACTTTAACTTTAACTTTAACTTTAACTTTAACTTTAACTTTAACTTTAACTTTAACTTTAACTTTAACTTTAACTTTAACTTTAACTTTAACTTTAACTTTAACTTTAACTTTAACTTTAACTTTAACTTTAACTTTAACTTTAACTTTAACTTTAACTTTAACTTTAACTTTAACTTTAACTTTAACTTTAACTTTAACTTTAACTTTAACTTTAACTTTAACTTTAACTTTAACTTTAACTTTAACTTTAACTTTAACTTTAACTTTAACTTTAACTTTAACTTTAACTTTAACTTTAACTTTAACTTTAACTTTAACTTTAACTTTAACTTTAACTTTAACTTTAACTTTAACTTTAACTTTAACTTTAACTTTAACTTTAACTTTAACTTTAACTTTAACTTTAACTTTAACTTTAACTTTAAATTTAACTTTAACTTTAACTTTAACTTTAACTTTAACTTTAACTTTAACTTTAAATTTAACTTTAACTTTAACTTTAACTTTAACTTTAACTTTAACTTTAACTTTAACTTTAACTTTAACTTTAACTTTAACTTTAACTTTAACTTTAACTTTAAATTTAACTTTAACTTTAACTTTAACTTTAACTTTAACTTTAACTTTAACTTTAACTTTAACTTTAACTTTAACTTTAACTTTAAATTTAACTTTAACTTTAACTTTAAATTTAACTTTAACTTTAACTTTAACTTTAACTTTAAATTTAACTTTAACTTTAAACTTTAACTTTAACTTTAACTTTAACTTTAACTTTAACTTTAACTTTAACTTTAACTTTAACTTTAACTTTAACTTTAACTTTAACTTTAACTTTAACTTTATTTAACTTTAACTTTAACTTTAACTTTAACTTTAACTTTAACTTTAACTTTAACTTTAACTTTAACTTTAACTTTAACTTTAACTTTAACTTTAACTTTAAATTTAACTTTAACTTTAACTTTAACTTTAACTTTAAACTTTAACTTTAACTTTAACTTTAACTTTAACTTTATTTAACTTTAACTTTAACTTTAACTTTAACTTTAACTTTAACTTTAACTTTAAACTTTAACTTTAACTTTAACTTTAACTTTAATTTAACTTTAACTTTAACTTTAACTTTAACTTTAACTTTAACTTTAACTTTAAACTTTAACTTTAACTTTAACTTTAACTTTAAATTTAAACTTTAACTTTAACTTTAACTTAACTTTAACTTTAACTTTAACTTTAACTTTAAATTTAACTTTAACTTTAACTTTAACTTTAACTTTAACTTTAACTTTAACTTTAACTTTAACTTTAACTTTAACTTTAACTTTATTTAACTTTAAACTTTAACTTTAACTTTAACTTTAACTTTAACTTTAACTTTAACTTTAATTTAACTTTAACTTTAACTTTAACTTTAACTTTAACTTAACTTTAACTTTAACTTTAACTTTAACTTTAACTTTAACTTTAACTTTAACTTTAACTTTAACTTTAAACTTTAACTTTAACTTTAAACTTTAACTTTAACTTTATTTAACTTTAACTTTAACTTTAACTTTAACTTTAACTTTAAATTTAACTTTAACTTTAACTTTAACTTTAACTTTAACTTTAACTTTAACTTTAACTTTAAATTTAACTTTAACTTTAACTTTAAATTTAACTTTAACTTTAACTTTAACTTTAACTTTAATTTAACTTTAAATTTAACTTTAACTTTAACTTTAACTTTAACTTTAACTTTAACTTTAACTTTAACTTTAACTTTAAATTTAACTTTAACTTTAACTTTAACTTTAACTTTAACTTTAACTTTAACTTTAACTTTAACTTTAACTTTAACTTTAACTTTAAACTTTAACTTTAACTTTAAATTTAACTTTAACTTTAACTTTAACTTTAACTTTAACTTTAAATTTAACTTTAACTTTAACTTTAACTTTAACTTTAACTTTAACTTTAACTTTAACTTTAACTTTAACTTTATAACTTTAACTTTAACTTTAACTTTAACTTTAAATTTAACTTTAACTTTAACTTTAACTTTAACTTTAACTTTAAACTTTAACTTTAAATTTAACTTTAACTTTAACTTTAACTTTAACTTTAATTTAACTTTAATTTAACTTTAACTTTAAATTTAACTTTAACTTTAACTTTAAATTTAACTTTAACTTTAACTTTAACTTTAAATTTAACTTTAACTTTAACTTTAACTTTAACTTTAACTTTAACTTTAACTTTAACTTTAAATTTAACTTTAACTTTAACTTTAACTTTAACTTTAACTTTAACTTTAACTTTAACTTTAAATTTAACTTTAATTTAACTTTAACTTTAACTTTAACTTTAACTTTAAATTTAACTTTAACTTTAACTTTAACTTTAACTTTAACTTTAACTTTAACTTTAACTTTAACTTTAACTTTAACTTTAACTTTAACTTTAACTTTAACTTTAACTTTAACTTTAACTTTAAACTTTAACTTTAACTTTAACTTTAACTTTAACTTTAACTTTAACTTTAACTTTAACTTTAACTTTAACTTTAACTTTAACTTTAACTTTAACTTTAACTTTAACTTTAACTTTAACTTTAACTTTAACTTTAACTTTAACTTTAACTTTAACTTTAACTTTAACTTTAACTTTAACTTTAACTTTAACTTTAACTTTAACTTTAACTTTAAACTTTAACTTTAACTTTAACTTTAACTTTAAACTTTAACTTTAACTTTAACTTTAACTTTAACTTTAACTTTAACTTTAAATTTAACTTTAACTTTAACTTTAATTAACTTTAACTTTAACTTTAACTTTAACTTTAACTTTAACTTTAACTTTAACTTTAACTTTAACTTTAACTTTAACTTTAACTTTAACTTTAACTTTAACTTTAACTTTAACTTTAACTTTAACTTTAACTTTAACTTTACTTAACTTTAACTTTAACTTTAACTTTAACTTTAACTTTAACTTTAAATTTAACTTTAACTTTAACTTTAACTTTAACTTTAACTTTAACTTTAACTTTAACTTTAACTTTAAATTTAAATTTAACTTTAATTTAACTTTAACTTTAACTTTAACTTTAAATTTAACTTAACTTTAAATTTAACTTTAACTTTAAATTTAACTTTAACTTTAAATTTAACTTTAACTTTAACTTTAACTTTAACTTTAACTTTAACTTTAA
>NW_026575125.1:0-12500 GCF_905146905.1 Nyctereutes procyonoides | reverse complement strand
TAACTTTAACTTTAACTTTAAACTTTAACTTTAACTTTAACTTTAACTTTAATTTAACTTTAACTTTAACTTTAACTTTAACTTTAACTTTAACTTTAACTTTAACTTTAACTTTAACTTTAACTTTAACTTTAACTTTAACTTTAACTTTAAATTTAACTTTAACTTTAACTTTAAATAATTAACTTTAACTTTAACTTTAACTTTAACTTTAACTTTAACTTTAACTTTAACCTACTTTAACTTTAACTTTAACTTTAACTTTAACATTAAATTTAACTTTAACTTAAACTTTAACTTTAACTTTAACTTAACTTTAACATTTAACTTAACTTTAACTTTAACTTTAACTTTAACTTTAAATTTAACTTTAACTTTAACTTTAACTTTAACTTTAACTTTAACTTTAAATTTAACTTTAACTTAACTAAACTTAACTTTAACTTTAATTTAACTTTAACTTTAACTTTAACTTTAACTTTAACTTTAACTTCACTTTAAATTAAACTCTAACTTTAACTTAAACTTAAACTTTAACTTTAACTTTAACTTTAACTTTAACTTTAACTTAAAATTTAACTTTAACTTTAACTTTAACTATAACTTTAACTTAAACTTTAACTTTAACTATAACTTTAAATTTACAAAACTTTCAATTTAACTTTAACTTTAAAAACTTTAACTTAACTTTAAACTTAACTTTAACTTTAACTTTACTTTAACTTTAACTTTAACTTTAACTTTAACTTTAACTTTAACTTTAACTTTAACTTTAACTTTAACTTTAACTTACTATAACTTAAATTTAACTTTAACTTTAACATAACTTAACTTAAACTTTAACTTAAACTTAACTTAACTTTAACTTTAACTTTAACTTTAATTTAACATTAACTTTACATTTAACTTAAAATTACTTAATCTAACTTAAAATTTAACTTTAACTTTAACTTATATTTAACTTTAACTTTAACTTTAAATTTAACTTTAACTTTAACTTAACTTTAACTTTAACTTTAACTTAACTTTACTTTAACTTTAACTTTAACATTAACTTAACATTAATTTAACTTTAACTTAAATTTACCTTTAACTTTAACTTTAACTTTAACTTTAACTTTAACTTTAACTTTAACTTTAACTTTAACTTTAACTTCAACTTTAACTTTAATTTAACTTTAACTTAAACTATTAACTTAACTATACATTAAACTTTAACTAAACTTTAACTTCACTTTAAACTTAACTTTAACTCACTTAAATTTAACTTTAACTTTAACTTAAACTTAAATATAACTTTAACTATAACTTTACTTTAACTTTAACTTAAAATTTAACTTTAACTTTAACTTTAACTTTAACTTTACTCAAATTAACTTTAACTTTAACTTTAACTTTAACATTACCAAAACTTAAAATTTAAATTTACTTTAACTTTAAATTTAACTTTAACTTTAACTTTAACTTTAACTTTAACTTTAACTTTAACTTTAACTTTAACTTTAACTTTAACTTTAACTTTAACTTTAACTTTAACTTAACTTAACTTTAATTTAACTTTAACTTTAAATTTAACTTTAACTTTAACTTTAACTTTAATTTAACTTTAACTTTAACTTTAACTTAACTTTAACTTTAACTTTAACTTTAACTTTAACTTTAAACTTTAACTTTAAATTTAACTTTAACTTTAACTTTAACTTTAACTTTAACTTTAACTTTAACTTTAACTTTAACTTTAACTTTAAATTTAACTTTAACTTTAACTTTAACTTTAACTTTAACTTTAACTTTAACTTTAACTTTAACTTTAACTTTAACTTTAACTTTAACTTTAACTTTAACTTTAACTTTAACTTTAACTTTAACTTTAACTTTAACTTTAACTTTAACTTTAACTTTAACTTTAACTTTAACTTTAAATTTAACTTTAACTTTAACTTTAACTTTAACTTTAACTTTAACTTTAACTTAACTTTAACTTTAACTTTAACTTAACTTTAACTTTAACTTTAACTTTAACTTTAACTTTAACTTTAACTTTAACTTTAACTTTAACTTTAACTTTAACTTTAACTTAAATTTAAACTTTAACTTTAATTTAACTTTAACTTTAACTTTAACTTTAACTTTAACTTTAACTTTAACTTTAACTTTAACTTTAACTTTAACTTTAACTTTAACTTTAACTTTAACTTTAACTTTAACTTTAACTTTAACTTTAACTTTACTTAACTTTAATTTAACTTTAACTTTAACTTTAACTTTAACTTTAACTTTAACTTTAACTTTAACTTTAACTTTAACTTTAACTTTAACTTTAACTTTAAACTTTAACTTTAACTTAACTTTAACTTTAAATTAACTTTAACTTTAACTTTAACTTTAACTTTAACTTTAACTTTAACTTACTTAACTTTAACTTTAAATTTAACTTTAACTTTAACTTTATTAACTTTACATTTAACTTTAACTTTAACTTTAACTTTAACTTTAACTTTAACTTTAACTTTAACTTTAACTTTAACTTTAACTTTAATTTAACTTTAACTTTAACTTTAACTTAACTTTAACTTTAACTTTAACTTTAACTTTAACTAATTTAACTTTAACTTTAACTTTAACTTTAACTTTAACTTTAAACTTTAACTTTAACTTTAACTTAACTTAAATTTAACTTTAACTTTAACTTAACTTTAACTTTAACTTTAACTTTAACTTTAACTTTAACTTAAACTTTAACTTTAACTTTAACTTTAACTTTAACTTTAACTTTAACTTTAAATTTAACTTTAACTTTAACTTTAACTTTAACTTTAACTTTAACTTTAAATTTAACTTTAACTTTAACTTTAACTTTAACTTTAAATTTAACTTTACTTTAACTTTAACTTTAACTTTAACTTTAACTTTAACTTTAACTTTAACTTTAACTTTAACTTTAACTTTAACTTTAACTTTAACTTTAACTTTAACTTTAACTTTAACTTTAACTTTAACTTAACTTTAACTTTAACTTTAACTTTAACTTTAACTTTAACTTTAACTTTAACTTTAACTTTAACTTTAACTTTAACTTTAACTTTAACTTTAACTTTAAATTTAACTTTAACTTTAACTTTAATCTTAACTTTAAATTTAACTTTAACTTTAACTAACTTTAACTTTAACTTTAACTTTAACTTTAACTTTAACTTTAACTTTAACTTTAACTTTAACTTAAACTTTAACTTTAACTTTACCTTAACTTTAACTTTAACTTTAACTTAACTTAACTTTAACTTTACATTAACTTAACTTTAACTTTAACTTTAACTTTAACTTTAACTTTAACTTTAACTTTAACTTTAACTTTAACTTTAATTTAACTTTAACTTTAACTTAACTTTAACTTTAACTTTAACTTTACTTTAACTTTAACTTTAACTTTAACTTTAACTTTAACTTTAACTTTAACTTTAACTTTAACTTTAACTTTAACTTTAACTTTAACTTTAACTTTAACTTTAACTTTAAACTTTAACTTTAACTTTAACTTTAACTTTAACTTTAACTTTAACTTTAACTTTAACTTTACTTTAACTTTAACTTTAACTTTAACTTTAACTTAAATTTAACTTTAACTTAAACTTTAACTTTAACTTTAACTTTAACTTTAACTTTAACTTAATTTAACTTTAACTTTAACTTTAACTTTAACTTTACATTTAACTTTAACTTTAACTTAACTTTAACTTTAACTTTAACTTTAACTTTAAATTTAACTTTAACTTTAACTTTAACTTAATTTAACTTTAACTTTAACTTTAACTTTAACTTTAACTTTAACTTTAACTTTAACTTTAACTTTAACTTTAACTTTAACTTTAACTTTAACTTTAACTTTAAACTTTAACTTTAACTTTAACTTTAACTTTAACTTTAACTTTAAATTTAATTTAACTTTAACTTTAACTTTAACTTTAATTTAACTTTAACTTTAACTTTAACTTTAACTTTAAATTTAACTTTAACTTTAACTTTAACTTTAACTTTAACTTTAACTTTAACTTTAACTTTAACTTTAACTTTAACTTTAACTTTAACTTTAACTTTAACTTTAACTTTAAACTTTAACTTTAACTTTAACTTTAACTTTAACTTTAACTTTAACTTTAACTTTAACTTAACTTTAACTTTAACTTTAACTTTAACTTTAACTTTAACTTTAACTTTAACTTTAACTTTAACTTTAACTTTAACTTTAACTTTAACTTTAATTTAACTTTAACTTTAACTTTAAATTTAACTTTAACTTTAACTTTAACTTTAACTTTAACTTAAATTAACTTTAACTTTAACTTTAACTTTAACTTTAACTTTAACTTTAACTTTAACTTTAACTTTAACTTTAACTTTAACTTTAACTTTAACTTTAACTTTAACTTTAACTTTAACTTTAACTTTAACTTTAACTTTAACTTTAAATTTAACTTTAACTTTAAATTTAACTTTAACTTTAACTTTAACTTTAACTTTAACTTTAACTTTAACTTTAACTTTAACTTTAACTTTAACTTTAACTTTAACTTTAACTTTAACTTTAACTTTAACTTTAACTTTAACTTTAACTTTAACTTTAACTTTAAATTTAACTTTAACTTTAACTTTAACTTTAACTTTAACTTTAACTTTAACTTTAACTTTAACTTTAACTTTAACTTTAACTTTAACTTTAACTTTAACTTTAACTTTAACTTTAACTTTAACTTTAACTTT
Source organism: Nyctereutes procyonoides (assembly GCF_905146905.1). NCBI lineage: Eukaryota > Metazoa > Chordata > Mammalia > Carnivora > Canidae > Nyctereutes > Nyctereutes procyonoides. Next base: position 7,742 of record NW_026575125.1, on the reverse strand, counting down.
AACTTTAACTTTAACTTTAAACTTTAACTTTAACTTTAACTTTAACTTAACTTTAACTTTAACTTTAACTTTAAACTTTAAATTTAACTTTAACTTTAACTTTAATTTAACTTTAACTTTAACTTTAACTTTAACTTTAACTTTAACTTAAACTTTAACTTTAACTTTAACTTTAACTTTAACTTTAACTTTAACTTAACTTTAACTTTAACTTTAACTTTAACTTTAACTTTAACTTTAACTTTAACTTAAACTTTAACTTTAACTTTAACTTTAACATTTAACTTTAACTTTAACTTTAACTTTAACTTTAACTTTAACTTTAACTTTAAACTTTAACTTTAACTTTAACTTTAACTTTAACTTTAACTTTAACTTTAACTTTAACTTTAACTTTAACTTTAACTTTAACTTTAACTTTAACTTTAACTTTAACTTTAACTTTAACTTAACTTTAAATTTAACTTTACTTTAACTTTAACTTTAACTTTAACTTTAACTTTAACTTTAACTTTAACTTTAACTTTAACTTTAACTTTAACTTTAACTTTAACTTTAACTTTAACTTTAACTTTAACTTTAACTTTAACTTTAACTTTAACTTAACTTAACTTTAACTTTAACTTTAACTTTAACTTTAACTTTAACTTTAACTTTAACTTTAACTTTAACTTAACTTTAACTTTAACTTTAACTTAACTTTAACTTTAAACTTTAACTTTAACTTTAACTTTAACTTTAACTTAACTTTAACTTTAACTTTAACTTTAACTTTAACTTTAACTTTAACTTTAACTTTAAATTTAACTTTAACTTTAACTTAACTTTAACTTTAACTTTAACTTTAACTTTAACTTTAACTTTAACTTTAACTTTAACTTTAACTTTAACTTTAACTTTAACTTTAACTTTAACTTTAACTTTAACTTTAACTTTAACTTTAACTTTAACTTAACTTTAACTTTAACTTTAACTTTAACTTTAACTTTAAATTTAACTTTAACTTTAACTTTAACTTTAACTTTAACTTTAACTTTAACTTTAAATTTAACTTTAACTTTAACTTTAACTTTAACTTTAACTTTAACTTTAACTTTAACTTTAACTTTAACTTTAACTTTAACTTTAACTTTAACTTTAACTTTAACTTTAACTTTAAATTTAACTTTAACTTTAACTTTAAATTTAACTTTAACTTTAACTTTAACTTTAACTTTACTTTAACTTTAACTTTAACTTTAACTTTAACTTTAAATTTAACTTTAACTTTAACTTAACTTTAACTTTAACTTTAACTTTAACTTTAACTTTAACTTTAAATTTAACTTTAACTTTAACTTAACTTAAATTTAACTTTAACTTTAACTTTAACTTTAACTTTAACTTTAACTTAACTTTAACTTTAACTTTAACTTTAACTTTAACTTTAAATTTAACTTTAACTTTAACTTTAACTTTAACTTTAACTTTAACTTTAACTTAACTTTAAATCATTACTTTAACTTTAAATTTAACTTTAACTTTAACTTTAACTACTTTAACTTTAACTTTACTTTAACTTTAACTAATTTAACTTTAACTTAAACTTAACTTTAACTTTAACTTTAACTTAAACTTTAACTTTAACTTTAACTTTAACTTTAACTTTAACTTTAACTTTAACTTTAACTTTAACTTTAACTTTAACTTTAACTTTAACTTTAACTTTAACTTTAACTTTAACTTTAACTTAACTTTAACTTAACTTTAACTTTAACTTAACTTTAACTTACTTTAACTTAACTTTAACTTTAACTTAAATTAACTTTAACTTTAACTTAACTTTAACTTTAACTTTAACTTTAACTTTAACTTTAACTTTAACTTTAAATTTAACTTTAACTTAAACTTTAACTTTAACTTAACTTTAACTTTAACTTTAACTTTAACTTTAAACTTTAACTTTAACTTTAACTTAACTTTAACTTTAACTTTAACTTTAACTTTAACTTTAACTTTAACTTTAACTTTAACTTTAACTTTAACTTTAACTTTAACTTTAACTTTAACTTTAACTTTAACTTTAACTTTAACTTTACTTTAACTTAAATTTAACTTTAACTTAACATAACTTAAACTTAACTTAACTTAAACATTACTTAACTTTAACTTTAACTTTAACTTACATTTAACTTTAACTTTACATTTAACTTAAAATTACTTAACTCTAACTTAAATTTAACTTTAACTTTACCTTTAATTTAACTTTAACTTTACCTTAAATATTAACTTTAACTTTAACTTTAACTTTACCATAACTTTAACTATAACTAACTTTATCTTTAACTTAACTTTAACATTAACTTAACATTAACATTTAACTTAAACTTTACCTTAACTTAACTTTAACTTTAACATACTTTAACTTTAACTTTAACTTTAACTTTAACTATAACTTTAACTCATTTAACTTTAATTTAACTTTAACTTAAACTACTTAACTTAACTTACATTAAACTTTAACTAAACTTTAACTTCATTTCAACTAACTTTAACTACTATAAATTAAACTTTAACTTTACTTAAACTAAACTATAACTTTAACTATAACTTTACTTTAACTTTAACTTAAAATTTACTTTAACCTTAACTTTAACTTTAACTTTACCTCAACTTAAACTTTACCTTTAACTTTACCTTTAACATTACCAAAACTTAAATTTAAATTTAACTTTAACTTAAATTTATCTAAAACTTTAATTAAACTTAAATCACTTTAACTTCAACTTAAACTTTAACTTTAACTTTAACTTTAACCTTACCTAACTTAAACTCTACTTAACTTAAACTTTAATTTAACTTTAACTTAAATTTAACTTTAACTTTAACTTTAACTTTATTCTAACTATAACATTAACTTTAACTTAACTTTCAACCTTAACTTAAATTACCATAACTATAACTTTAACTCACTTTAACTTTAAATTTAACTTTAACTTAAACTTAACTTTAACTTTTAACTTTAACTTTACATTTAACTTTAACTTAAAATTTAACTTAAACTTAACTTTAACTTCAACTATAACTTTAACTTTAACTTTAACTTTACTTTAACTTTAACTTTAACTTTAACTTTAACTTTAACTTTAACTTTAACTTTAACTTTAAATTTAACTTTAACTTTAACTTTAACTTTAACATTTAACTTTAACTTTAACTTTAACTTTAACTTTAACTTTAACTTAACTTTAACTTTAACTTAACATTTACATTTAACTTTAACTTTAACTTTAACTTTAACTAAACTTTAACTTTAACTTTAACTTTAACTTTAACTTAAACTTAAACTTAACTCAACATTACATTTAACTTTAACTTTAACTTTAACTCCAACTTTACTTCAACTTTAACTTTACTCAACTTTAACTCAACTTTAACTTCAACTATACTATAACTTTAACTTTAACTTTAACTTAAACTTTAACTTTAACTTCCTTTACTTAACATTACATTAAACTTTAACTTTAACTTATCTTTACTTCAACTTTAACTTTAACTATAACATAACTTTAACTTTACCTAAACTTTAACTTAAACTAAACTTTAACTTAACTTAACTTTAACTTTAAATTAACTAACTTAACCTTAACTTTAACTTTCTTTAACTTTAACTTTAACTTTAACTCTAACTTTAACTTTAAATTTACCTTAACTTTAACTTTATCATAACTTTACATTTACTTACTTTAACTTTAAATTTACCTTAACTTAAACTCTACATTTAACTTTAACTTTAACTTAAACTTTAACTTTAACTTTACCTTAAACTTTAACTTTACCTCACTTTAACCTTACTTTAACTTAACTTTACCTAATTTAAACTTTAACTTTACTTTAACTTTAACTTAACATAAACTTTAACTTAAACTTTAACTTAAACTTAAACTTAAACTTTACATTACTATATCTTACCCTTACCTTTAACTTTAACTTTAACTTTACCTTTAACTTAAACTTTAACTTAAACTTTACCTTTCACTTTAACTTTAACCTTAACTCCAATCTAACTTTACATTTAAATTTAACTTTAACTTTAACTTTAACTTTAACTTTAACTTTAACTTTACACTTTAACTTTAACTATAACTTTAACTTTACCTTTAAATTTAACTTTAACTTTACCTTTAACTCCACTTTCACTTTAACTTTAACTTTACTATACTTTCAACTTTAACTTTAACTTTAACTTTACCTTAACTTTAACTTTAACTTTCCCTTAACTTTAACTAAAACTTTAACTCTAACTTAAACTTTAACTTAACTTTAAATTTAACTTTAACTTTAACTTTAACTTTAACTTTACCTTCAACTTTAACTTAAACTTTACTCTAACATTAACTATAAATTTACCTTAACTTTACCTTTATCCATAACTTTACATTTAACTTTACCTTTAACCTAACTTTACTTTAACTTTAACTTTACCAAACTTTAACTTAACATTAACTTTAACTTAACTTAAACTTAAACTTTACTTTAACTTTACCTTAACTTTAACTTTAACTTTAACTTCAACTAAACTTCAACTTTACATTAACTTCAACTTTAACTTTACCTTAAACTTTAACTCTAACTCTACTTTAACTTAAACTTTAACTTTAACTTTAATTATAAATTAACTTTAACTCTAACATTAACTTCAACTTTAACTTTACTTTAACTTTAACTTTACTTTAACTTTAACTTAATTAACTTTACTTTAAACTTTAACTTTAACTTTACTTCCTTCACTTTAACTTTAACTTAACTTAACTTAAACTTTACTTAAACTTTAACTCTAACTTTACCATACCTTCAACTTTAACTCTAACTTTAACTTTTCTTTAACTTTATCTTTACTTTAACTTTAACTTAAACTTTAACTCTAACTTAAATTTAACTTATACTTTAACTTAAACTTTAAATTTAACTTAATCTTAACTTTAACTTAAACTCTCACATTTAACTTTACATTTAACTTTCACTTTAACTTAACTATAACTTTAACTATAACTATAACTAAAATTTACTCTAAACTTCAACTTTATCATAACTATACATTTAACTATAACTTCAACTATCACTTTACTTAAATTTAACTTTAACTTCAACTCAACTTTAACTATAACTTTAACTTTAACTTAAACTTTAACTTAAACTTTACATTCTAACTTTAACTTTAACTTTAACTTTAAATTTAACTTTAACTTTCACTTTAACTTTAACTTTAAATTTAACTTTAACTTAAACTTTAACTTTAACTTAAACTTTAACATTAACTTTAACTTAAACTTTAACTTTAACTTAACTTAACTTAACTTTAAACTTTAACTTAACTTTAACTTAACTTTAACTTTAACTTTAACTTTAACTTTAACTTTAACTTTAACTTTAACTTTACATTAACTTTAACTTTAATTTTATCTTTAACTTTAACTTAACTTTAACATAACTTAACTTTCAACTTTAACTTTAACTTACTTCAACTTTAACTTAAACTTTAACTTTACTTTACTTTAACTTAAACTTTAACTTTAATTTAACTTTAACTTTAACTTTAACTTTAACTTTAACTTTAAATTTAACTTTAACTTTAACTTTAACTTAACTTTAACTTAACTTAAACTTAACTTTAACTTTAACTTTACTTTAACTTAAACTTTAACTTTAACTTTAACTTTAACTTTAACTTAAACTTTAACTTTAACTTTAACTTTAACTTTAACTTTAACTTTAACTTTAACTTTAACTTTACATTTAACTTTAACTTTAACTTTAACTTAACTTTAACTTTAACTTTAACTTTAACTTTAACTTTAACTTTAACTTTAACTTTAACTTTAACTTTAAATTTAACTTAACTTTAACTTTAACTTTAACTTTAACTTAATTTAACTTTAACTTAAACTTTAACTTTAACTTTAACTTTAACTTTAACTTTAACTTAACTTTAACTTTAACTTTAACTTTAACTTTAACTTTAACTTTAACTTTAACTTTAACTTTAACTTTAACTTTAACTTAATTAACTTTAACTTTAACTTTAACTTTAACTTTAAACTTTAACTTTAACTTTAACTTTAACTTTAACTTTAACTTTAAACTTTAACTTTAACTTTAACTTTAACTTAACTTTAACTTTAACTTTAACTTTAAATTTAACTTTAACTTTAACTTTAACTTTAACTTTAACTTAAACTTTAACTTTAACTTTAACTTTAACTTTAACTTTAACTTTAACTTTAACTTAACTTTAACTTTAACTTTAACTTTAACTTTAACTTAAACTTTAACTTTAACTTTAACTTTAATTTAACTTTAACTTTAACTTTAACTTTAACTTTAACTTTAACTTTAACTTTAACTTTAAACTTTAACTTACTTTAACTTTAACTTTAACTTTAACTTAAACTTTAACTTTAACTTTAACTTTAACTTTAACTTTAACTTTAACTTTAACTTTAACTTTAAATTAACTTTAACTTTAACTTTAACTTTAACTTTAACTTTAACATTAACTTTAACTTTAACTTTAACTTTAACTTTAACTTTAACTTTAACTTAAACTTTAACTTTAACTTTAACTTTAACTTTAACTTTAACTTAAATTTAAACTTTAACTTTAACTTTAACTTTAACTTAACTTTAACTTTAACTTTAACTTTAACTTTAACTTTAACTTTAACTTTAACTTTAACTTTAAATTTAACTTTAACTTTAACTTTAACTTTAACTTTAACTTTAACTTTAACTTTACCTTTAACTTTAACTTTAACTTTAACTTTAACTTAACTTTAACTTTAACTTTAACTTTAACTTTAACTTTAACTTTAACTTTAACTTTAACTTTAACTTAACTTTAACTACTTTAACTTTAACTTTAACTTTAACTTTAACTTTAACTTTAACTTTAACTTTAACTTTAACTTTAACTTTAACTTTAACTTTAACTTTAACATTAACTTTAACTTTAACTTTAACTTTAAACTTTAACTTTAACTTTAACTTAACTTTAACTTTAACTTTAACTTTAACTTTAACTTTAACTTTAACTTTAACTTTAACTTAACTTTAACTTTAACTTAAACTTTAACTTTAACTTTAAACTTTAACTTTAACTTTAACTTTAACTTTAACTTTAACTTTAACTTTAACTTAACTTTAACTTTAACTTTAACTTTAACTTAACTTTAACTTAACTTTAACTTTAAACTTTAACTTAACTTTAAACTTTAACTTTAACTTTAACTTTAACTTAAACTTTAACTTTAACTTTAACTTTAACTTTAACTTTAACTTAACTTTAACTTTAACTTTAACTTTAACTTTAACTTTAACTTTAACTTTAACTTTAACTTTAACTTTAACTTTAACTTTAACTTTAACTTTAACTTTAACTTTAACTTTAACTTTAACTTAACTTTAACTTAACTTTAACTTTAACTTTAACTTTAACTTTAATTTAACTTTAACTTAACTTTAACTTAACTTTAACTTTAACTTTAACTTTAACTTAACTTTAACTTTAACTTTAACTTTAACTTAACTTTAACTTTAACTTTAAATTTAACTTTAACTTAAACTTTAACTTAACTTTAACTTAATTTAACTTTAACTTTAACTTTAACTTTAACTTTAACTTAACTTTAACTTTAACTTTAACTTTAACTTAAATTAACTTTAACTTTAACTTAAACTTTAACTTTAACTTTAACTTTAACTTT
>NW_026575124.1:6035000-6039604 GCF_905146905.1 Nyctereutes procyonoides | reverse complement strand
AAAGTTAAAGTTAAGTTAAAGTTAAAGTTAAAGTCTAAAGTTAAGTTAAGTTAAGGTAAAGTTAAAGTTAAAGTTAAGTTAAAGTTTAAAGTTAAGTTTAAAGTTAAATGTTAAGTTAAAGTTAAGTTAATGTTAAAGTTAAGTTAAAGTAAGTTAAGTTAAAAGTTAAGTTAAACGTTAAAGTTAGTTAAAGTTAAAGTTAAAGGTTTAAAGTTAAGTTAAAGTTAAGTTAAAAGTTAAAGTTAAGTTAAAGTTAAAGTTAAGTTAAATGTTAAAGTTAAAGTTCAAGTTGAAGTTAAGGTTAAAGTTAAAGTTAAAGTTAAAGTTAATGTTAAAGGTAAAGTTAAAGTTAAAGTTTAAGTTAAAGTTAAAGTATAAAGTTAACAGTTAAAGTTATAAAGTTAAAGGTTAAAGTTTAAAGTTAAAGTTAAAGTTAAAGTAAAGTTAAGTTAAAGTTAAAGTTAAAGTGTAAAGTCTAAAGTTAAAGTTAAAGTTAAAGTTAAAGTTAAAGTTGATATAGTTAAAGTTTAAAGGTTAAGTTAAAGTTAAAGTTAAAGTGTAAAGATTAAGTTAAAGTTAAGTTAAGTTTAAAGTTAAAGTTAAAGTTAAAGTTAAAGTTAAGTTAAAGTTAAGTTAATTACGTTAAGGTTAAAGTAAAGTATAAATGTTAAAGTTTAAAGTTAAAGGTTAAAGTGATAAGTTAAAGTTAAGTTAAAGTTTAAGTTTAAAGTTAAGTTAAAGTTAAAGTTTAAAGTTAAAGTTAAAGTTATAAGTTAAAGTTAAGTTAAAGTTAAAGTTAACAGTTATAGTAAAGTTAAAGTTAAAAAGTAAAAGTTAAAGTTAAAGTTAAAGTTAGAAGTTAAAGTTAAAGTTAAGTTAAAGTTAATGTTAAAAGTTAAGGTTAAAGTTAAAGTTAAAGTTAAAGTTAAAGTTAAAGTCTCAAAGTTAAAGTTAAAGTTAAAGTTAAAGTTAAAGTTAAAGTTAAAGTTAAAGTTAAGTTAAAGTTAAAGTTATAAGTTAAAGTTAAAGTTAAAGTTAAAGTTAAAGTTAAAGTTAAAGTTAATGTTATAAAGTTAAAGTTAAAGTTAAAGTTAAGTTAAAGTTAATGTTAAAGTTAAAGTTAAAGTTAAAGTTAAAGTTAAAGTACAGTTAAAGTTAAAGTTAAAGTTAAAGTTAAAGTTACAGTTAAAGTTAAAGTGTAAAGTTAAAGTTAAAGTTTAAGTTAAAGTTAAAGTTAAAGTCTAAAGTTAAAGTTAATGTTAAAGTTTACAAGTTAAGTTAAAAGTAAAGTTAAAGTTTAAAGTTAAAGTTAAAGTTAAAGTTACAAGATAAAGTTAAAGTTAAAGTTAAGTTTAAAGTTCAAAGTTAAAGTTAAAGTTAAAGGTTAAAAGTTAAAGTTAAAGTTAAATTAAAGTTAGAGTTAAAGTTAAGTTAAGTTAAAGTTAAAGTTAAAGTTAAAGTTAATAAGTTAAAGTTAAAGTTAAAGTTAAAGTTAAAGTTAAAGTTAAGTTAAATGTTAAGTAGTTAAGTTAAAGTTAAGTTAAAAGTTAAAGTTAAAGTTAAAGTTTAAGTTAAAGTTAAAGTTAAGTTAAAGTTAAAGTGAAAGTTAAAGTTAAAGTTAAAGTTAAGTTAAAGTTAAAGGTTAAGTTAAAAGTTAAAGTTAAAGTTAAAGTTAAAGTTAGAGTTAAAGTTAAAGTTAAAGTTAAAGTTACTAAGTTAAAGTTAAAGTTAAGTTAAAGTCTACGTTAAAGTTAAAGTTAAAGTTCAAGTTAAAGTTAAGTTAAAGTTAAGTGTAAAGTTAAAGTTAAAGTTTTAAAGTTAAGTTAAGGTTAAAGTTAAAGTTTAAAGTTAAGTTAAGTTAAAGTTAAAGTTAAATGTTAAAGTTACAAGTGTTAAAGTTAAAGTTAATTAGTTAAAGTTAAAGTTAAAGTTAAAGTTAAAGTTAAAGTTAAACGGTTAAAAGTTTAAAGTTAAAGTTAAAGTTAAAGTTAAGTTAAAGTTAATTTAAAGGTTAAAGTTAAACGTTAAAGTTAAGTTAAAGTTAAAGTTAAATGTTAAAAGTTAAAGTTACAGTTAAAGTTAAGTAGTTAAAGTTAAAGTTAAAGTTAAAGTTAAAGTTAAAGTTAAAGTTTAAGTTAAAGTTAAGTTAAAGTTAAAGTTAAAGTTAAAGTTAAAGGTTAAAGTTAAAGTTAACAGTTAAAGTTAAAGTTAAAGTTAAGTTAAAGTTAAAGTTAATGTTAACAGTTAAAGTTAAAGTTAACGTTAAAGTTAAGTTCAAGTTAAGTTAAAGTTAAAGTTAAAGTTAAAGTTAAAGTTAAAGTTAAAGTTAAACAGTTACAGTTAAAGTTAAAGTTAAAGTTAAAGTTAAAGTTAAAGTTACAGTTAAAGTTAAAGTTAAAGTTAAAGTTAAAGTTAAAGTTACAAGTTAAAGTTAAAGTTAAAGTTAAAGTTACAAGTTAAAGTTAAAGTTAAGTTTAAAGTTAAAGTTAAAGTTAAAGTTATAAGTTAAAGTTAAGTTAAAGTTAAAGTTAAAGTTAAAGTTAAAGTTAAAGTTAAAGTTAGTAAGTTAAAGTTAAGTTAAAGTTAAAGTTAAGTTAAAGTTAAACGTTAAAGTTTACAGTTAAAGTTAAAGTTAAAGTTAAAGTTAAAGTTAAGTTAAAGTTAAAGTTTAAGTTAACGTTAAAGTTAAAGTTAAAGTTAAGTTTAAAGTTAAAGTTAAAGTTAAGTTAAAGTTAAGTTAAAGTTAAAGTTAAAGTTAAAGTTTAAAGTTAAAGTTAAGTTAAAGTTAAAGTTAAAGTTAAAGTTAAAGTTAAAGTTAAAGTTAAAGTTAAAGTTACAAGTTAAAGTTAAAGTTAAAGTTAAAGTTAAAGTTAAAGTTAAAGCTTTAAAGTTTAAAGTTAAAGTTAAACGTTAAAGTTAAAGTTAAAGTTAAGTTAAAGTTAAAGTTACAAGTTAAAGTTAAAGTTAAAGTTAAAGGTAAAGTTAAAGTTAAAGTTTAAAGTTAAAGGTTAAAGTTAAAGTTAAAGTTAAGTTAAAGTTAAGTTAAAGTTAAGTTAAAGTTAATTAGTTAAAGTTAAAGTTAAAGTTAAAGTTAAAGTTTAAGTTAAAGTTAAAGTTTAAAGTTAAAGTTAAAGTTAAAGTTAAGTTTAAAGTTAAAGTTAAAGTTAAAGTTAAAGTTAAAGTTAAAAGTTAAAGTTAAGTTAAAGTTAAAGTTAAGTTAAAGTTAAAGTTTAAAGGTTAAAGTTAAAGTTAAGAGTTAAAGTTTAAGTTAAAGTTAGAGTTAAAGTTAAAAGTTAAGGTTTAAAGTTAAAGTTAAGTAAGTTTAAGTTAAAGTTTGAGTAAAGTTAAAGTTAAGTTAAAGTTAAAGTTAAGTTAGTTAAAGTTAAAGTTAAAGTTAAAGTTAAAGTTACAGTGAAGTTAAAGTTCTAAGTTAAAGGTTAAAGTTAAAGTTAAAGGTTAAAGTTAAGTTAAAGTTAAAGTTAAAGTTAAAGTTAAAGTTAAAGTTAAAGTTCAAGTTAAAGGTAAAAGTTAAAGTTAAAGTTAAAGTTAAAGTTAAAGTTAAAGTTAAGTTAAAGTGAAAGTTAAAGTTAAAGTTAAGTTAAAGTTAAAGTTAAGTTAAAGTTAGTAAGGTTAAAGTTATAAGTTAAAGTTAAAGTTAAAGTTAAGTTAAAGTTAAGTTAAGGTTAAAGTTAAAGTTAAAGTTAAAGTTTAAAGTTAAAGTTAAGTTAAGGCGTTAAAGTTAAAGTTAAAGTTAAAGTTAAAGTTAAAGTTCAAGTTAGAAGTTATAAGTTAAAGTTAAAGTTAAAGTTACAGTGTAAAGTTAAGTTAAGTTAAGTTAAAAGTTAAAGGTTAAAGTTAAAGTTAAAGTTAAAGTTAAAGGTTCAATGTTAAGTTTATAGTTAAAGTTAAAGTTAAGTTAAAGTTAAGTTTAAAGTTAAAGTTAAGGTTTAAATGTTAAAGTTACAGTTAAGGTGTAAAGTTAAAGTTAAAGTTAAAGTTAAAATTTACAGTTAAAGTTAATGTTAAAGTTAAAGTTTAAGTTAAAGTTAAAGTTAAAGTTAAAGTAAAGTTAAAGTTAAAGTTAAAGTTAAAGTTAGAAAGTTAAAGTTAAGTTAAAGGGTAAAGTTAAAGTTAAAGTTAACAGTTAAAGTTAAGGTAAAGTTAAAGGTTAAAGTTTAAGTTAAAAGTTGAAAGTTAAAGTAAAGTTAAGTTAAAGTTAAAGTTAAAGTTAATAGGTAAGTTAATAAAAGTTAAAGTTAAAGTTAAAGTTAAGTTTAAAGTTAAGTTAAAGTTAAGTTAAAGTTAAGTTAAAGTAAAGTTAAAGTTTAAAGTTAAAGTTAAAGTTACAAGTTAAAGTTAAAGAGTAAAGTTAAAGTTAAAGTTAAGGTAAGTTCAAGTTTAAAGTTAAGTTAAAGTTAAGTTAAAGTTATAAGTTAAAGTTCAAGAGGTAAAGTTAAAGTTCAAGTTAAAGTTAAAGTTAAAGTTAAAGTTCAAAGTTAAAGTTAAAGTTAAGTTAAAGTTTATAGTTTAAAGTTAAAGTAAAGTTAAAGTTAAAGTTTAAGTTAAGTTAAACGTTAAAGTTAAAGTTAAAGTAAAGTTAAAGT
>NW_026575124.1:6020000-6030000 GCF_905146905.1 Nyctereutes procyonoides | reverse complement strand
AAAGTTAAAGTTAAAGTTAAAGTTAAAGTTAAAGTTAAAGTTAAGTTAAAGTTAAAGTTAAAGTTAAAGTTAAAGTTAAGTTAAAGTTAAAGTTAAAGTTACAGTTAAAGTTAAAGTTAAAGTTAAGTTAAAGTTAAAGTTAAAGTTAAAGTTAAAGTTAAAGTTAAAGTTAAAGTTAAAGTTAAAGTTAAAGTTAAAGTTAAAGTTAAAGTTAAAGTTAAAGTTAAAGTTAAAGTTAAGTTAAAGTTAAAGTTAAAGTTAAAGTTCAAGTTAAAGTTAAGTTAAAGTTAAAGTTAAAGTTAAAGTTAAAGTTAAAGTTAAAGTTAAAGTTAAGTTAAAGTTAAAGTTAAAGTTAAAGTTAAAGTTAAAGTTAAAGTTAAAGTTAAAGGTTAAAGTTAAAGTTAAAGTTAAAGTTAAAGTTAAAGTTTAAAGTTAAAGTTAAAGTTAAAGTTAAAGTTAAAGTTAAAGTTAAAGTTAAAGTTAAAGTTAAGTTAAGTTAAAGTTAAAGTTAAAGTTAAAGTTAAAGTTAAAGTTAAAGTTAAGTTAAAGTTAAAGTTAAAGTTAAAGTTAAAGTTAAAGTTAAAGTTAAAGTTAAAGTTAAGTTAAAGTTAAAGTTAAAGTTAAAGTTAAAGTTAAAGTTAAGTTAAAGTTAAAGTTAAAGTTAAAGTTAAAGTTAAGTTAAAGTTAAGTTAAAGTTAAAGTTAAAGTTAAAGTTAAAGTTAAAGTTAAAGTTAAAGTTAAAGTTAAAGTTAAAGTTAAGTTAAAGTTAAAGTTAAAGTTAAAGTTAAAGGTTAAAGTTAAAGGTTAAAGTTAAAGTTAAAGTTAAAGTTAAAGTTAAAGTTAAAGTTAAAGTTAAAGTTAAAGTTAAAGTTAAAGTTAAAGTTAAAGTTAAAGTTAAAGTTAAGTAAGTTAAAGTTAAAGTTAAAGTTAAAGTTAAAGTTAAAGTTAAAGTTAACGTTAAAGTTAAAGTTAAAGTTAAAGTTTAAAGTTAAAGTTAAAGTTACAAGTTAAAGTTAAAGTTAAGTTAAAGTTAAAGTTAAGTTAAAGTTAAAGTTAAAGTTAAAGTTAAAGTTAAAGTTAAAGTTAAAGTTAAAGTTAAAGTTAAAGTTAAAGTTAAAGTTAAAGTTAAAGTTAAAGTTAAGTTAAAGTTAAAGTTAAAGTTAAAGTTAAAGTTAAAGTTAAAGTTAAAGTTAAGTTAAAGTTAAAGTTAAAGTTAAAGTTAAAGTAGTTAAAGTTAAGTTAAAGTTAAAGTTAAAGTTAAAGTTAAAGTTAAAGTTAAAGTTAAAGTTAAAGTTAAGTTAAAGTTAAAGTTAAAGTTACAAGTTAAAGTTAAAGTTAAAGTTAAAGTTAAAGTTAAGTTAAAGTTAAAGTTAAAGGTTAAAGTTAAAGTTAAAGTTAAAGTTAAAGTTAAAGTTAAAGTTAAGTTAAAGTTAAAGTTAAAGTTAAAGTTAAAGTTAAGTTAAAGTTAAAGTTAAAGTTAAAGTTAAAGTTAAAGTTAAGTTAAAGTTAAAGTTAAAGTTAAAGTTAAAGTTAAAGTTAAAGTTAAAGTTAAAGTTAAAGTTAAAGTTAAGTTAAAGTTAAAGTTAAAGTTAAAGTTAAAGTTAAGTTAAAGTTAAAGTTAAGTTAAAGTTAAAGTTAAAGTTAAAGTTAAAGTTAAAGTTAAAGTTAAAGTTAAAGTTAAAGTTAAAGTTAAGTTAAAGTTAAAGTTAAAGTTAAAGTTAAAGTTAAGTTAAAGTTAAAGTTAAAGTTAAAGTTAAAGTTAAAGTTAAGTTAAAGTTAAAGTTAAAGTTAAAGTTAAAGTTAAAGTTAACAGTTAAAGTTAAAGTTAAAGTTAAAGTTAAAGTTAAGTTAAAGTTAAAGTTAAAGTTAAAGTTAAAGTTAAACAGTTAAAGTTAAAGTTAAAGTTAAAGTTAAAGTTAAAGTTAAAGTTAAAGTTAAAGTTAAAGTTAAAGTTAAAGTTAAAGTTAAAGTTAAAGTTAAAGTTAAAGTTAAAGTTAAAGTTAAAGTTAAAGTTAAGTTAAAGTTAAAGTTAAAGTTAAAGTTAAAGTTAAAGTTAAAGTTAAAGTTAAAGTTAAAGTTAAAGTTAAAGTTAAAGTTAAAGTTAAAGTTAAAGTTAAAGTTAAAGTTAAAGTTAAAGTTAAAGTTAAAGTTAAAGTTAAAGTTAAAGTTAAAGTTAAAGTTAAAGTTAAAGTTAAAGTTAAAGTTAAAGTAAAGTTAAAGTTAAAGTTAAAGTTAAAGTTAAGTTAAAGTTAAAGTTAAAGTTAAAGTTAAAGTTAAAGTTAAAGTTAAGTTAAAGTTAAAGTTAAAGTTAAAGTTAAAGTTAAAGTTAAAGTTAAAGTTAAAGTTAAAGTTAAGTTAAAGTTAAAGTTAAAGTTAAAGTTAAAGTTAAAGTTAAAGTTAAAGTTAAAGTTAAAGTTAAAGTTAAAGTTAAAGTTAAAGTTAAGTTAAAGTTAAAGTTAAAGTTAAAGTTAAAGTTAAAGTTAACGTTAAAGTTAAAGTTAAAGTTAAAGTTAAAGTTAAAGTTAAAGTTAAAGTTAAAGTTAAGTTAAAGTTAAAGTTAAGTTAAAGTTAAAGTTAAAGTTAAAGTTAAAGTTAAAGTTAAAGTTAAAGTTAAAGTTAAAGTTAAAGTTAAAGTTAAAGTTAAGTTAAAGTTAAAGTTAAAGTTAAAGTTAAAGTTAAAGTTAAAGTTAAAGTTAAAGTTAAAGTTAAAGTTAAAGTTAAAGTTAAAGTTAAAGTTAAAGTTAAAGTTAAAGTTAAAGTTAAAGTTAAAGTTAAAGTTAAAGTTAAAGTTAAAGTTAAGTTAAAGTTAAAGTTAAAGTTAAAGTTAAAGTTAAAGTTAAAGTTAAAGTTAAAGTTAAAGTTAAAGTTAAAGTTAAAGTTAAAGTTAAAGTTAAAGTTAAAGTTAAAGTTAAAGTTAAAGTTAAAGTTAAGTTAAAGTTAAAGTTAAAGTTAAGTTAAAGTTAAAGTTAAAGTTAAGTTAAAGTTAAAGTTAAAGTTAAAGTTAAAGTTAAAGTTAAAGTTTAAAGTTAAAGTTAAGTTAAGTTAAAGTTAAAGTTAAAGTTAAAGTTAAAGTTAAAGTTAAAGTTAAAGTTAAAGTTAAAGTTAAAGTTAAGTTAAAGTTAAAGTTAAAGTTAAAGTTTAAGTTAAAGTTAAGTTAAAGTTAAAGTTAAAGTTAAGTTAAAGTTAAAGTTAAAGTTAAAGTTAAAGTTAAGTTAAAGTTAAAGTTAAAGTTAAAGTTAAAGTTAAAGTTAAAGTTAAAGTTAAGTTAAAGTTAAAGTTAAAGTTAAAGTTAAAGTTAAAGTTACAGTTAAAGTTAAGTTAAAGGTTAAAGTTAAAGTTAAAGTTAAGTTAAAGTTAAAGTTAAAGTTAAAGTTAAAGTTAAGTTAAAGTTAAAGTTAAAGTTAAGTTAAAGTTAAAGTTAAAGTTAAAGTTAAAGTTAAGTTAAAGTTAAGTTAAAGTTAAAGTTAAAGTTAAAGTTACAGTTAAAGTTAAAGTTAAAGTTTAAAGTTAAAGTTAAGTTAAAGTTAAAGTTACAGTTAAAGTTAAAGTTAAGTTAAAGTTAAAGTTAAAGTTAAGTTAAAGTTAAAGTTAAGTTAAAGTTAAGTTAAAGTTAAAGTTAAAGTTAAGTTAAAGTTAAAGTTAAAGTTAAGTTAAAGTTAAAGTTAAAGTTAAAGTTAAAGTTAAAGTTAAAGTTCAAGTTAAAGTTAAAGTTAAAGTTACAGTTAAAGTTAAAGTTAAAGTTAACAGTTAAAGTTAAAGTTAAAGTTAAAGTTAAAGTTAAAGTTAAAGTTAAGTTAAAGTTAAGTTAAAGTTAAAGTTAAAGTTAAAGTTAAAGTTAAAGTTAAAGTTAAAGTTAAAGTTAAAGTTAAAGTTAACAGTTAAAGTTAAAGTTAAAGTTAAAGTTAAAGGTAACGTTAAGTTAAAGTTAAAGTTAAAGTTAAAGTTAAAGTTAAAGTTAAAGTTAAAGTTAAAAGTTAAAGTTAAAGTTAAAGTTAAGTTAAAGTTAAAGTTAACAGTTAAAGTTAAGTTAAAGTTAAGTTAAAGTTAAAGTTAAGTTAAGTTAAAGGTTAAAGTTAAAGTTAAAGTTAAAGTTAAAGTTCAAGTTAAAGTTAAAGTTAAAGTTAAAGTTAAAGTTAAAGTTAAAGTTTAAAGTTAAAGTTAAAGTTAAGAGTTAAAGTTAAAGTTAAAGTTAAAGTTAAAGTTAAAGTTAAAGTTAAAGTTAAAGTTAAAGTTAAAGTTAAAGTTAAGTTAAAGTTAAAGTTAAAGTTAAAGTTAAAGTTAAAGTTAAAGTTAAAGTTCAAGTTAAAGTTAACGTTAAAGTTAAAGTTTAAAGTTAAGTAGGTTAAAGTTAAGTTAAAGTTAAAGTTAAAGTTAAAGTTTAAAGTTAAAAGTTAAAGTTAAAGTTAAAGTTAAAGTTAAAGTTAAAGTTAAAGTTAAAGTTAAAGTTAAAGTTAAAGTTAAAGTTAAAGTTTAAGTTAAAGTTAAGTTAAAGTTAAAGTTAAAGTTAAGTTAAAGTTAAAGTTAAAGTTAAAGTTAAAGTTAAAGTTAAAGTTAAAGTTAAAGTTAAAGTTAAAGTTAAAGTTAAAGTTAAGAGTTAAAGTTAATAAGTAGTTAAAGTTAAAGTTAAAGTTAAAGTTAAAGTGGTTAAAGTTACAGTTACAAGTTAAAGTTAAGATTAAACGTTAAGTTAAGTTAAGTTAAAGTTTAAAGTTAAAGTTAAAGTTAAAGTTAAAGTTAAAGTTAAAGTTAAAGTTAAAGTTAAAGTTAAAGTTAAAGTTAACGTTAAAGTTAAAGTTCAAGTTAAAGTTAAAGTTAAAGTTAAAGTTAAAGTTAAGAGTTAACAGTTAAAGTTAAAGTTAAAGTTAAAGTTAAAGTTAAGTTAAAGTTAAAGTTAAAGTTAAAGTTAAAGTTAAAGTTAAAGTTAAAGTTAAAGTTAAAGTTAAAGTTAAGTTAAGTTAAAGTTAAGTTAAAGTTAAAGTTAAAAGTTAAAGTTAAAGTTAAAGTTAAAGTTAAAGTTAAAGTTAAGTTAAAGTTAAAGTTAAAGTTAAAGTTAAAGTTAAAGTTAAAGTTAACGGTTAATAGTTAAAGTTAAAGTTAAGTTAAAGGTTAAGTTAAGTTAAAGTTAAAGTTAAGTTAAAGTTAAAGTTAAAGTTAAAGTTAAAGTTAAAGTTAAAGTTAAAGTTAGTTAAGTTAAAGTTAAAGTTAAAGTTAAAGTTAAGTTAAAGTTAAAGTTAAAGTTAAAGTTAAAGTTAAAGTTAAAGTTAAAGTTAAAGTTAAAGTTAAAGTTAAAGTTAAAGTTAAAGTTAAAGTTAAGTTAAAGTTAAAGTTACAGTTAAAGTTACAAGTAAAGTTAAAGTTAAGGTTTAACAGTTAAAGTTAAAGTTAAGTTAAAGTTAAAGTTAAAGGTTAAAGTTAAAGTTAAGTTAAAGTTAAAGTTAAGTTAAAGTTAAAGTTAAAGTTAAAGTTAAAGTTAAAGTTTACAGTTAAGAAGTTAAAGTTAAAGTTAAAGTTAAAGTTAAAGTTAAAGTTAAAGTTAAGTTAAGTTAAAGTTAAAGTTAAGTTAAAGTTAAAGTTAAGTTAAAGTTAAAGTTAAAGTTAAAGTTAAAGGTTAAAGTTAAAGTTAAAGTTAAAGTTAAAGTTAAAGTTAAAGTTAAGTTAAAGTTTAAGTTACAGTTAAAGTTAAAGTTAAAGTTAAAGTTAAAGTTAAAGTAAAGTTAATGTTAAAGTTAAAGTTAAAGTTAAAGTTAAAGTTAAAGTTAAAGTTAAAGTTAAAGTTAAAGTTAAAGTTAAGTTAAAGTTAAAGTTAAAGTTAAAGGTTAAAGTTAAAGTTAAGTTAAAGTTAAAGTTAAAGTTACAGTTAAAGTTAAAGTGAAAGTTAAAGTTAAAGTTACAGTTAAAGTTAAAGTTAAAGTTAAGTAAAGTTAAAGTTAAAGTTAAAGTTAAAGTTACAGTTAAAGTTAAAGTTAACAGTTAAAGTTTAAAGTTAAAGTTAAAGTTAAAGTTAAAGTTAAAGTTAAGTTAAAGTTAAAGTTAAAGTTAAAGTTAAAGTTAAAGTTAAAGTTAAAGTTAAAGGTTAAAAGTTAAAGTTACAGTTAAAGTTAAAGTTAAAGTTAAAGTTACAGTTAAAGTTAAAGTTAAAGTTAAAGTTAAAGTTAAAGTTAAAGTTAAAGTTAAAGTTAAAGTTAAAGTTACAGTTAAAGTTTAAAGTTAAAGTTAAAGTTAAGTTAAAGTTAAAGTTAAAGTTAAAGTTAAAGTTAAAGTTAAAGTTAAAGTTAAAGTTAAAGTTAAGTAAGTTAAGTTAAAGTTAAAGTTAAAGTTAAAGTTAAAGTTAAAGTTAAAGTTAAAGTTAAAGTTAAAGTTAAAGTTAAAGTTAAAAGTTAAAGTTTAAAGTTAAAGTTAAAGTTAAGTTAAAGTTAAAGTTAAATGTTAAAGTTAAAGTTAAAGTTAAAGTTAAAGTTAAAGTTAAAGTTAAAGTTAAAGTTAAAGTTAAAGTTAAAGTTAAAGTTAAAGTTAAAGTTAAAGTTAAAGTTAAGTTAAAGTTTAAGTTAAAGTTAAAGTTAAAGTTAAAGTTAAAGTTAAAGTTAAGTTAAAGTTAAAGTTAAAGTTAAAGTTAAAGTTACAGTTAAAGTTAAAGTTAAAGTTAAGTTAAAGTTAAAGTTAAAGTTAAGTTAAAGTTAAAGTTAAGTTAAAGTTAAAGTTAAAGTTAAAGTTAAAGTTAAAGTTAAAGTTAAAGTTAAAGTTAAAGTTAAGTTAAAGTTAAAGTTAAAGTTAAAGTTAAAGTTAAAGTTAAAGTTAAAGTTAAAGTTAAAGTTAAAGTTAAAGTTAAAGTTAAAGTTAAAGTTAAAGTTAAAGTTAAAGTTAAAGTTAAAGTTAAAGTTAAAGTTTAAAGTTAAAGTTAAAGTTAAAGTTAAAGTTAAAGTTAAAGTTAAAGTTAAAGTTAAAGTTAAAGTTAAAGTTAAAGTTAAAGTTAAAGTTAAAGTTAAAGTTAAAGTTAAAGTTAAAGTTAAAGTTAAAGTTAAAGTTAAAGTTAAAGTTAAAGTTAAAGTTAGTTAAAGTTAAAGTTAAAGTTAAAGTTAATAGTTAAAGTTAAAGTTAAAGTGTTAAGTTAAAGTTAAAGTTAAAGTTAAAGTTAAAGTTAAAGTTAAAGTTAAAGTTAAAGTTAAAGTTAAAGTTAAAGTTTAAGTTAAAGTTAAGTTAAAGTTAAAGTTAAGTTAAAGTTAAAGTTAAAGTTAAAGTTAAAGTTAAAGTTAAAGTTAAAGTTAAAGTTAAAGTTAAAGTTAAAGTTAAAGTTAAAGTTAAAGTTAAAGTTAAAGTTAAAGTTAAAGTTAAAGTTAAAGTTATAAGTTAAAGTTAAAGTTAAAGTTAAAGTTAAAGTTAAAGTTAAAGATAAGTTAAAGTTAAAGTTAAAGTTAAGTTAAAGTTAAAGTTAAAGTATAAAGTTAAAGTTAAAGTTAAAGTTAAAGTTAAAGTTAAAGTTAAAGTTTAAAGTTAAAGTTTACAGTTAAAGTTAAAGTTAAAGTTAAAGTTAAAGTTAAGTTAAAGTTAAAGTTAAAGTTAAGTTAAGTTAAAGGTTTAAAGTTAAAGTTAAAGTTAAAGTTAAAGTTAAAGTTAAAGTTATAAGTTAAAGTTAAAGTTAAAGTTAAAGTTAGAAGTTAAAGTTAAAGTTAAGTTAAAGTTAAAGTTAAAGTTAAAGTTAAGTTAAAGTTAAAGTTAAAGTTAAAGTTAAAGTTAAAGTTAAGTTAAAGTTAAGTTAAAGTTAAGTTAAAGTTAAAGTTAGTTAAGTTAAAGTTAAAGTTAAAGTTAAAGTTAACGTTAAAGTTAAAGTTAAAGTTACAAGTTAAAGTTAAAGTTAAGTTAAAGTAAAGTTAAAGTTAAAGTTAAAGTTAAAGTTAAAGTTAAAGTTAAAGTTAAAGTTAAAGTTAAAGTTAAAGTTAAAGTTAAAGTTTAAAGTTAAAGTTAAAGTTAAAGTTAAAGTTAAAGTTAAGTTAAAGTTAAGTTAAAGTTAAAGTTAAAGTTAAGTTAAAGTTAAAGTTAAAGTTAAAGTTAAAGTTAAAGTTAAAGTTAAAGTTAAAGTTAAAGTTAAAGTTAAAGTTAAAGTTAAGTTAAAGTTAAAGTTAAGTTAAAGTTAAAGTTAAAGTTAAAGTTAAAGTTAAAGTTAAAGTTAAAGTTAAAGTTAAAGTTAAAGTTAAAGTTAAAGTTAAAGTTAAAGTTAAAGTTAAAGTTAAAGTTAAAGTTAAAGTTAAAGTTAAGTTAAAGTTAAAGTTAAAGTTAAAGTTAAAGTTAAAGTTAAGTTAAAGTTAAAGTTAAAGTTAAAGTTAAAGTTAAGTTAAAGTTAAAGTTAAAGTTAAAGTTAAAGTTAAAGTTAAAGTTAAAGTTAAAGTTAAAGTTAAAGTTAAGTTAAAGTTAAAGTTAAGTTAAAGTTAAAGTTAAAGTTAAAGTTAAAGTTAAAGTTAAAGTTAAAGTTAAAGTTAAAGTTAAAGTTAAGGTTAAGTTAAAGTTAAAGTTAAAGTTAAAGTTAAAGTTAAGTTAAAGTTAAAGTTAAAGTTAAAGTTAAAGTTAAAGTTAAAGTTAAAGTTAAAGTTAAGTTAAAGTTAAAGTTAAAGTTAAAGTTAAAGTTAAAGTTAAAGTTAAGTTAAAGTTAAAGTTAAAGTTAAAGTTAAAGTTAAAGTTAAAGTTAAAGTTAAAGTTAAAGTTAAAGTTAAGTTAAAGTTAAAGTTAAAGTTAAGTTAAAGTTAAAGTTAAAGTTACAAGTTAAAGTTAAAGTTAAAGTTAAAGTTAAAGTTAAAGTTAAAGTTCAAGTTAAAGTTAAAGTTAAAGTTAAAGTTCAAGTTAAGTTAAAGTTAAGTTAAAGTTAAGTTAAAGTTAAAGTTAAAGTTAAAGTTAAAGTTTAAAGTTAAAGTTAAAGTTAAAGTTAAAGTTAAAGTTAAAGTTAAAGTTAAAGTTAAAGTTAAGTTAAAGTTAAAGTTAAAGTTAAAGTTAAAGTTAAAGTTAAAGTTAAAGTTAAAGTTAAAGTTAAAGTTAAAGTTAAAGTTAAAGTTAACAGTTAAAGTTAAGTTAAAGTTAAAGTTAAAGTTAAAGTTAAAGTTAAAGTTAAAGTTAAGTTAAAGTTAAAGTTAAAGTTAAAGTTAAAGTTAAAGTTAAAGTTAAAGTTAAGTTAAAGTTAAAGTTAAAGTTAAAGTTAAAGTTAAAGTTAAAGTTTAAGTTAAAGTTAAAGTTAAAGTTTAAAGTTAAAGTTAAAGTTAAAGTTTAAAGTTAAGTTAAAGTTAAAGTTAAAGTTAAAGTTAAAGTTAAAGTTAAGTTAAAGTTAAAGTTAAAGTTAAAGTTAAAGTTAAAGTTAAAGTTAAAGTTAAAGTTAAAGTTAAAGTTAAAGTTAAAGTTAAAGTTAAAGTTAAAGTTAAGTTAAAGTTAAAGTTAACAGTTAAAGTTAAAGTTAAAGTTAAAGTTAAAGTTAAGTTAAAGTTAAAGTTAAAGTTAAAGTTAAGTTAAGTTAAAGTTAAAGTTAAGTTAAAGTTAAAGTTAAAGTTAAAGTTAAAGTTAAAGTTAAAGTTAAAGTTAAAGTTAAGTTAAAGTTAAAGTTAAAGTTAAAGTTAAAGTTAAAGTTAAAGTTAAAGTTAAAGTTAAAGTTAAAGTTAAAGTTAAAGTTAAAGTTAAAGTTAAAGTTAAGTTAAAGTTAAAGTTAAAGTTAAAGTTAAAGTTAAAGTTAAAGTTAAAGTTAAGTTAAAGTTAAAGTTAAAGTTAAAGTTAAAGTTAAAGTTAAAGTTAAAGTTAAGTTAAAGTTAAAGTTAAAGTTAAAGTTAAAGTTAAAGTTAAAGTTAAAGTTAAAGTTAAAGTTAAAGTTAAAGTTAAAGTTAAAGTTAAAGTTAAAGTTAAAGTTAAAGTTAAAGTTAAAGTTAAAGTTAAAGTTAAAGTTAAAGTTAAAGTTAAAGTTAAAGTTAAAGTTAAAGTTAAAGTTAAAGTTAAAGTTAAAGTTAAAGTTAAAGTTAAAGTTAAAGTTAAAGTT
>NW_026575124.1:6010000-6015000 GCF_905146905.1 Nyctereutes procyonoides | reverse complement strand
TTAAGTTAAAGTTAAAGTTAAAGTTAAAGTTAAGTTAAAGTTAAAGTTAAAGTTAAAGTTAAAGTTAAAGTTAAAGTTAAAGTTAAAGTTAAAGTTAAGTTAAAGTTAAAGTTAAAGTTAAAGTTAAAGTTAAAGTTAAAGTTAAGTTAAAGTTAAAGTTAAAGTTAAAGTTAAAGTTAAAGTTAAAGTTAAAGTTAAAGTTAAGTTAAGTTAAAGTTAAAGTTAAAGTTAAAGTTAAAGTTAAAGTTAAAGTTAAAGTTAAAGTTAAAGTTAAGTTAAAGTTAAAGTTAAAGTTAAAGTTAAAGTTAAAGTTAAAGTTAAGTTAAAGTTAAAGTTAAAGTTAAAGTTAAGTTAAAGTTAAAGTTAAAGTTAAGTTAAAGTTAAAGTTAAAGTTAAGTTAAAGTTAAAGTTAAAGTTAAAGTTAAGTTAAAGTTAAAGTTAAAGTTAAAGTTAAAGTTAAAGTTAAAGTTAAAGTTAAAGTTAAAGTTAAAGTTAAAGTTAAAGTTAAAGTTAAAGTTAAAGTTAAAGTTACAGTTAAAGTTAAAGTTAAGTTAAAGTTAAAGTTAAGTTAAGTTAAAGTTAAAGTTAAAGTTAAAGTTAAGTTAAAGTTACAGTAGTTAAAGTTAAAGTTAAGTTACAGTTAAAGTTAAAGTTAAAGTTAAAGTTAAGTTAAAGTTAAAGTTAAAGTTAAAGTTCAAGTTAAAGTTAAAGTTAAAGTTAAAGTTAAAGTTAAAGTTAAAGTTAAAGTTAAAGTTAAAGTTAAAGTTAAGTTAAAGTTAAAGTGTTAAAGTTAAAGTTAAGTTAAAGTTAAAGTTAAAGTTAAGTTAAAGTTCAAGTTAAGTTAAAGTTCAAGTTAAGTTAAAGTTAAAGTTAAAGTTCAAGTTAAAGTTAAAGTTAAAGTTAAAGTTTAAAGTTACAAGTTAAAGTTAAAGTTAAAGTTAAGTTAACAGTTAAAGTTAAAGTTAAAGTTAAGTTAAAGTTAAAGTTAAAGTTAAAGTTACAGTTAAAGTTAAAGTTAAAGTTAAAGTTAAAGTTAAAGTTAAAGTTAAAGTTAAAGTTAAAGTTAAAGTTAAAGTTAAAGTTAAAGTTAAAGTTAAGTTAAAGTTAAAGTTAAGTTAAAGTTAAAGTTAAGTTAAAGTTAAAGTTAAAGTTAAAGTTAAAGTTAAAGTTACAAGTTAAAGTTAAAGTTAAAGTTAAAGTTAAAGTTAAAGTTAAAGTTAAAGTTAAAGTTAAAGTTAAAGTTAAAGTTAAAGTTAAAGTTAAAGTTAAAGTTACAGTTAAAGTTAAAGTTAAGTTAAAGTTAAAGTTAAAGTTAAAGTTAAAGTTAAAGTTAAAGTTAAAGTTAAAGTTAAGTTAAGTTAAAGTTAAAGTTAAAGTTAAACGTTAAAGTTTAAAGTTAAAGTTAAAGTTAAGTTAAAGTTAAAGTTAAAGTTAAAGTTAAAGTTAAAGTTAAAGTTAAAGTTAAAGTTAAAGTTAAAGTTAAAGTTAAAGTTAAAGTTAAAGTTAAAGTTAAGTTAAAGTTAAAGTTAAAGTTAAAGTTAAAGTTAAAGTTAAAGTTAAAGTTAAAGTTAAAGTTAAAAGTTAAAGTTAAAGTTAAAGTTAAAGTTAAAGTTAAAGTTAAAGTTAAGTTAAAGTTAAGTTAAAGTTAAGTTAAGTTAAAGTTAAAGTTAAAGTTAAAGTTAAAGTTAACGTTAAAGTTAAAGTTAAAGTTAAAGTTAACAGTTAAAGTTAAAGTTAAAGTTAAGTTAAAGTTACAGTTAAAGTTAAAGTTAAAGTTAAAGTTAAAGTTAAAGTTAAAAGTTAAAGTTAAAGTTAACGTTAAAGTTAAAGTTAAAGTTAAAGTTAAAGTTAACGTTAAAGTTAAAGTTAAAGTTAAAGTTAAAGTTAAAGTTAAAGTTAAAGTTAAAGTTAAGTTAAACGTTAAAGTTAAAGTTTAAAGTTAAAGTTAAAGTTAAAGTTAAAGTTAAAGTTAAAGTTAAAGTTAAAGTTAAAGTTAAAGTTAAAGTTAAAGTTAAAGTTAAAGTTAAGTTAAAGTTAAAGTTAAAGTTAAAGTTAAAGTTAAAGGTTAAAGTTAAAGTTAAAGTTAAGTTAAAGTTTAAAGTTAAAGTTAAAGTTAAAGTTAAAGTTAAAGTTAAAGTTAAAGTTAAAGTTAAAGTTAAAGTTAAAGTTCAAAGTTAAGTTAAAGTTAAAGTTAAAGTTAAAGTTTAAAGTTAAAGTTAAGTTAAAGTTAAAGTTAACGTTAAAGTTAAAGTTTAACAGTTAAAGTTAAAGTTAAGTTAAGTTTAAAGTTAAAGTTAAGTAAGTTAAAGTTAAAGTTAAAGTTAAAGTTAAGTTAAAGTTAAAGTTAAAGTTAAAGTTAAAGTTAAAGTTAAAGTTAAAGTTAAAGTTAAAGTTAAAGTTAAAGTTAAGTTACGTTAAAGTTAAAGTTAAAGTTAAGTTAAAGTTAAGTTAAAGTTAAAGTTAAAGTTAAAGTTAAAGTTAAAGTTAAAGTTAAAGTTAAAGTTAAAGTTAAAGTTAAAGTTAAAGTTAAAGTTAAAGTTAAAGTTAAAGTTAAAGTTAAAGTTCAAGTTAAAGTTAAGTTAAAGTTAAAGTTAAAGTTAAAGTTTAAAGTTAAAGTTAAAGTTTAAAGTTAAAGTTAAAGTTAAAGTTAAAGTTAAAGTTAAAGTTAACGTTAAAGTTAAAGTTAAAGTTAAAGTTAAAGTTAAAGTTAAAGTTAAAGTTAAAGTTAAAGTTAAGTTAAAGTTAAAGTTAAGTTAAAGTTAAAGTTAAGTTAAAGTTAAAGTTAAAGTTAAAGTTAAAGTTAAAGTTAAAGTTAAAGTTAAAGGTTAAAGTTAAAGTTAAAGTTAAAGTTAAAGTTAACGTTAAAGTTAAAGTTAAGTAGTTAAAGTTAAAGTTAAAGTTAACGTTAAAGTTAAAGTTAAAGTTAAAGTTAAAGTTAAAGTTAAAGTTAAAGTTAAAGTTAAAGTTAAAGTTAAAGTTAAAGTTAAAGTTAAAGTTAAAGTTAAAGTTAAAGTTAAAGTTAAAGTTAAAGTTAAAGTTAAAGTTAAAGTTAAAGTTAAAGTTAAGTTAAAGTTAAAGTTAAAGTTAAAGTTAAAGTTAAAGTTAAAGTTAAGTTAAAGTTAAAGTTAAAGTTAAAGTTAAAGTTAAAGTTAAAGTTAAAGTTAAAGTTAAAGTTAAAGTTAAAGTTACAAGTTAAAGTTAAAGTTAAAGTTTAAAGTTAAAGTTAAAGTTAAAGTTAAAGGTTAAAGTTAAAGTTAAAGTTAAAGGTTAAAGTTAAAGTTAAAGTTAAGTTAAAGTTAAAGTTAAAGTTAAAGTTAAAGTTAAAGTTAAAGTTAAAGTTTAAAGTTAAAGTTAACAGTTAAAGTTAAAGTTAAAGTTAAAGTTACAGTTAAAGTTAAAGTTAAAGTTAAAGTTAAAGTTAAAGGTTAAAGTTAAAGAGTTAAGTTAAAGTTAACAGTTAAAGTTTAAAGTTAAAGTTAAAGTTAAAGTTAAAGTTAAAGTTACAGTTAAAGTTAAAGTTAAAGTTAAAGTTAAAGTTAACGTTAAAGTTAAAGTTAAAGTTAAAGTTAAAGTTAAAGTTAAAGTTAAAGTTAAAGTTAAAGTTAAAGTTAAAGTTAAAGTTAAAGTTAAAGTTAAAGTTAAAGTTAAAGTTCACGTAAGTTAAAATGTTAAAGTTAAAGTTAAAGTTAAAGTTAAAGTTAAAGTTAAAGTTAAAGTTAAAGTTAAAGTTAAAGTATTAAAGTTAACAGTTAAAGTTAAAGTTAAGTTAAAGTTAAAGTTAAAGTTAAAGTTAAAGTTAAAGTTAACAGTTAAAGTTAACAGTAAAGTTAAGTTAACGTTAAAGTTCACGTTAAAGTTACAAGTTAAAGTTAAAGTTAAAGTTAAACGTTAAAGTTAAGTTACAAGTTCACGTTAAGTTAAAGTTAACGTTAAAGTTAAAGTTACAGACGTTCCAGTCCGTTAAAGTTACAGTTAACGTTAAAGTTAAGTACAGTTAAAGTTAAAGTTACAGTTAAAGTTAAAGTTAACGTTAACAGTTAAAGTTAACGTTAAAGTTAAAGTTAAAGTTAAAGTTAAGTAACAGTTAAAGTTAAAGTTAAAGTTAAAGTTAAGTTTACGAAGTTAAAGTTACAGTTAAAGGTTCAAGTTTACCGTTCCGTTAACGTAGAAAGTTAAAGTTAACAGTTAAACCGTTCAACGTTAAAAGTTACACAGTTACTACCGTTAAAGTTAAATTTAAAGTTCAAGTTCAAAGTTCACGTTCAAGTTACCGTTAACCGTTTAAAGTTACCGTTACAGTAACAGTTACAGTACCGTTACGTTCCAAGTTAACGTATCAAGTTAACCGTTCACGTTACACGTTAACTTTCCTAACCTTTACCCAGTTAACAGTTACCAAGTTCCCTAACCCTTACCCGATCAGTAACACGTTAACGTTAATTCCTTAACTACCCGTTCCCGTTAAAGTTACACACTTACCGTAACCCTTTCACAGTTACCGTTTAACTTTCCCGTTAACTTATACCTATACGCTTTCAACCACCTTATACCGTTAACATACCTATCCCTTAACGTACAAGTTAACAGTACCTAGATCCACGTTCCTATACCCTAATACCCTAACCGCCTAACCCTAACTTCCCTAAACCCTACCCTAACCCTAACCCGTAACCCTAACCCTAACCCGTAACCCTATACCCTAACCCTAACACCTAACCCTAACCCTAACCCTAACCCTAACCCTAACCCTAACCCTAACCCTAACCCTAACCCTAACCCTAACCCTAACCCTAACCCTAACCCTAACCCTAACCCTAACCCTAACCCTAACCCTAACCCTAACCCTAACCCTAACCCTAACCTAACCCTAACCCTAACCCTAACCCTAACCCTAACCCTAACCCTAACCCTAACCCTAACCCTAACCCTAACCCTAACCCTAACCCTAACCCTAACCCTAACCCTAACCCTAACCCTAACCCTAACCCTAACCCTAACCC